>NW_026947495.1:84852812-84855904 GCF_034190915.1 Cavia porcellus | reverse complement strand
ACCCTAACCCTAACCCTAACCCTAACCCTAACCCTAACCCTAACCCTAACCCTAACCCTAAACCCTAACCCTAACCCTAACCCTAACCCTAACCCTAACCCTAACCCTAACCCTAACCCTAACCCTAACAAACCTAACCCCTAACCCTAACCCTAACCCTAACCCTAACCCTAACCCTAACCCTAACCCTAACCCTAACCCTAACCCTAACCCTAACCCTAACCCTAACCCTAACCCTAACCCTAACCCTAACCCTAACCCTAACCCTAACCCTAACCCTAACCCTAACCTAACCCTAACCCTAACCCTAACCCTAACCCTAACCCTAACCCTAACCCTAACCCCTAACCCTAACCCTAACCCTAACCCTAACCCTAACCCTAACCCTAACCCTAACCCCTAACCCTAACCCTAACCCTAACCCTAACCCTAACCCTAACCCTAACCCTAACCCTAACCCTAACCCTAACCCTAACCCTAACCCTAACCCTAACCCTAACCCTAACCCTAACCCTAACCCTAACCCTAACCCTAACCCTAACCCTAACCCTAACCCTACCCTAACCCTAACCCTAACCCTAACCCTAACCCTAACCCTAACCCTAACCCTAACCCTAACCCTAACCCTAACCTAACCCTAACCCTAACCCTAACCCTAACCCTAACCCTAACCCTAACCCTAACCCTAACCCTAACCCTAACCCTAACCCTAACCCTAACCCTAACCCTAACCCTAACCTAACCCTAACCCTAACCCTAACCCTAACCCTAACCCTAACCCTAACCCTAACCCTAACCCTAACCCTAACCCTAACCCTAACCCTAACCCTAACCCTAACCCTAACCCTAACCCTAACCCTAACCCTAACCCTAACCCTAACCCTAACCCTAACCCTAACCCTAACCCTAACCCTAACCCTAACCCTAACCTAACCCTAACCCTAACCCTAACCCTAACCCTAACCCTAACCCTAACCCTAACCCTAACCCTAACCCTAACCCTAACCCTAACCCTAACCCTAACCCTAACCCTAACCCTAACCTAACCCTAACCCTAACCCTAACCCTAACCCTAACCCTAACCCTAACCCTAACCCTAACCCTAACCCTAACCCTAACCCTAACCCTAACCCTAACCCTAACCCTAACCCTAACCCTAACCCTAACCCTAACCCTAACCCTAACCCTAACCCTAACCCTAACCCTAACCCTAACCCTAACCCTAACCCTAACCCTAACCCTAACCCTAACCCTAACCCTAACCCTAACCCTAACCCTAACCCTAACCCTAACCCTAACCCTAACCCTAACCCTAACCCTAACCCTAACCCTAACCCTAACCCTAACCCTAACCCTAACCCTAACCCTAACCCTAACCCTAACCCTAACCCTAACCCTAACCCTAACCCTAACCCTAACCCTAACCCTAACCCTAACCCTAACCCTAACCCTAACCCTAACCCTAACCCTAACCCTAACCCTAACCCTAACCCTAACCCTAACCCTAACCCTAACCCTAACCCTAACCCTAACCCTAACCCTAACCCTAACCCTAACCCTAACCCTAACCCTAACCCTAACCCTAACCCTAACCCTAACCCTAACCCTAACCCTAACCCTAACCCTAACCCTAACCCTAACCCTAACCCTAACCCTAACCCTAACCCTAACCCTAACCCTAACCCTAACCTAACCCTAACCCTAACCCTAACCCTAACCCTAACCCTAACCCTAACCCTAACCCTAACCCTAACCCTAACCCTAACCCTAACCCTAACCCTAACCCTAACCCTAACCCTAACCCTAACCTAACCCTAACCCTAACCCTAACCCTAACCCTAACCCTAACCCTAACCCTAACCCTAACCCTAACCCTAACCCTAACCCTAACCCTAACCCTAACCCTAACCTAACCCTAACCCTAACCTAACCCTAACCCTAACCCTAACCCTAACCCTAACCCTAACCCTAACCCTAACCCTAACCCTAACCCTAACCCTAACCCTAACCCTAACCCTAACCCTAACCCTAACCCTAACCCTAACCCTAACCCTAACCCTAACCCTAACCCTAACCCTAACCCTAACCCTAACCCTAACCCTAACCCTAACCCTAACCCTAACCCTAACCCTAACCCTAACCCTAACCCTAACCCTAACCCTAACCCTAACCCTAACCCTAACCCTAACCCTAACCCTAACCCTAACCCTAACCCTAACCCTAACCCTAACCCTAACCCTAACCCTAACCCTAACCCTAACCCTAACCCTAACCCTAACCCTAACCCTAACCCTAACCCTAACCCTAACCCTAACCCTAACCCTAACCCTAACCCTAACCCTAACCCTAACCTAACCCTAACCCTAACCCTAACCCTAACCCTAACCCTAACCCTAACCCTAACCCTAACCCTAACCCTAACCCTAACCCTAACCCTAACCCTAACCCTAACCCTAACCCTAACCCTAACCCTAACCCTAACCCTAACCCTAACCCTAACCCTAACCCTAACCCTAACCTAACCCTAACCCTAACCCTAACCCTAACCCTAACCCTAACCCTAACCTAACCCTAACCCTAACCCTAACCCTAACCCTAACCCTAACCCTAACCCTAACCCTAACCCTAACCCTAACCCTAACCCTAACCCTAACCCTAACCCTAACCCTAACCCTAACCCTAACCCTAACCCTAACCCTAACCCTAACCTAACCCTAACCCTAACCCTAACCCTAACCCTAACCCTAACCCTAACCCTAACCCTAACCCTAACCCTAACCCTAACCTAACCCTAACCCTAACCCTAACCCTAACCCTAACCCTAACCCTACCCTAACCCTAACCCTAACCCTAACCCTAACCCTAACCCTAACCCTAACCCTAACCCTAACCCTAACCCTAACCCTAACCCTAACCCTAACCCTAACCCTAACCCTAACCCTAACCCTAACCCTAACCCTAACCCTAACCCTAACCCTAACCCTAACCCTAACCCTAACCCTAACCCTAACCCTAACCCTAACCCTAACCCTAACCCTAACCCTAACCCTAACCCTAACCCTAACCCTAACCCTAACCTAACCCTAACCCTA